>NW_019735468.1:625447-627324 GCF_002891405.2 Cryptotermes secundus | reverse complement strand
GGGGCATTCAGGTTAAGTTGTTACAAGAAAAAAGTAAAAAATATTCTTGATTGTTTGCCTTCATTACAATGCCGTTCATATATAAAGGAGACCATTGTATTAAGAAAAGACGTGTTTAAATGCATCAAGTTTTTGCAGGTACAAACACAATACCGGTATTACTGAGCATGGAATATTATCCTCGTTAAATATATGCCACACAGGGGAATGTTTCGGATTTGAATGAGCTATGTTGTCATGAGCATGTTTTAACATACTCACTTAGCCGGTCACGGTAGCCGAGCGGTCTAAGGCATGCACTGTCTTCGCTCTCTCGGAAGCCGAGATCGTGGGTTCGAATCCCACTCAGGGCATGGATGTTTGTGTGCATTTTTCTGTGTTTGTGTACAGGTAGAGGCCTTGCGACGAGCTGATCACTCGCCCAAGGAGTCCTACCGAATGTGTAAGATCTAGAAAAACCGAAGTGAACGGAGAAGTTCATGGAGGTAGGCCTAGCCCCACTGGGGCTGTAGTGCCAAGAAAAAAAATATACTCACTTATGTAATTTATTAGTAAAGATAGGATCTTATTGTTTTCACATGTGCACTTGGCCACTGCCGCCTCCTTCCATATCCTTGCGTATTCGTTATTCACTAATCGTCCTCTCATTTTACGCCGTATATTCTGAACTACGTGCAGTGTCATTAAATAAATATGCAAAGAAGAAAATAACTTCAGAACCAACTTACAGATTTTCATTAATCTTTGTCTGAGCACAGTGTCATTGAAAACCACCCTTCCCTTGTACTTTCAGAAAGCTACAACCATATTAGCATGGCGGTCATGCGAACATTTCGAAACACCATTGGCGTTACTTAGTAGAGGACATGACACTTAAATTCTATGTGCCTATGGATCTTCGAAATACTCGTACATGAACCTAACAATAAGGTGATCACTCGAAGCTTAGGTTCTGAAGGCCTAATTTGCAATATTTAGGCACGTTTATACTGGAGCAGCGAGTTAAATGTCAGGCGACAATAGCAAATGACGTAAATATGTAGGTACGAGGACAAGCCCTTCCTACCTGAACAAGAAGTCACTTTATCACTTTAATACTTGGCAGGTTTGTCTACGCATGGAATAAACTTGAACTACTGATAGATACCACAGGGTTCTGACGATGGTGTATAACACACATAGATACTGGGTTTTCGGACTTTGTCCATCGTCCGGATTCTAAATAACTAAGAATAAAAAAAGCACAACGTTTCGGTAACTGGATCTGTTTCCGTCCTCAGGTGAAGGAAGACACCTACTCTGCTGGGTTCCTTAGAAAGAGTTAGTCTCAATCACTGGACTGGCTAGCTCTTTCTAAGGAACCCAACAGAGTAGGTGTCTTCCCTCACCTGAGGACGGAAACAGATCCAGTTTCCGAAACGTTGTGTTTTTTCTTAGTTACTTAGAATCCGGACGATAGACAAAGTCCGAAAACCCAGTATCTCCGTGAGTTGAACTACTGAGTAACAATTATTGTTGAAAGTGAAGAGTGTAGTTAATGGCAAGTGTGCTCGTAATTTATTTAGGCTGCAAATANAAGGTAAAGTTGTCCCAGTGTTTAACTAATTAAGCACTATGCCATGAAGGCGTATGGGGGAGTGGAAGTATAGATCCACGTTTTCTTGACTTCGGCTCTAGTTGAAGGTGAGTGATCAACTTCACGCACCGACCGCTTTAGCCCCGGGGAGAGAGTCCCTCGGTACCAATTAGATTGGAGGGTGGGTGGACCCGAGAGCCGGGCTGGACGACGTGGGGAAGAGAAAATGCTTGACCCTACCAGGACTCGAACTCCGACCCCCCGATCGTCCAGCCCGTAGCCAGTCGTTATACTGACTACG
>NW_019735468.1:611886-625363 GCF_002891405.2 Cryptotermes secundus | reverse complement strand
CCTTACTGGCTTTCAAAAGCTGTGAGTGGGTAACAATTTATTCTACATAATTCTTGATTAACTAGACGACTCCACGTAGAATAGGTGCGACCGGGATGCGACCCACAGTTATGGAACAGAGACAGATAAATATTGCCATTCATGTGAAATGCACGGCAGCATTCTAGTGCCATCTAATAGATATCATGGGAAGTTTGTAAACATAGATGGCTCTAGTTGTAGATAACGTTATACAATTGTTTTTCGTCATTTGAAAGCGTTTTTTCGAATTTTAAGTCGTAGTACCACAAAGGTGGTGTTAGGTTCTTGTCAATTAAAAACTAGTCAAGACTTGTGATGCTTAAAATAATATATCAAAATTGTTTGTCATTATAAGATTTTGCTGGTAGGGAGCAAATCAACATGACATAGATTTAGACTGACGCCAAAATTATTATTATTTATTTATTTATTTAACGTCGTTTTCAATTGCTATAATAGTTTCATACAGTAAAGTTGTTACCGAATTGGTATGTATGTAGAAGGAAGCAGTGAATTTGTTTGGAGGGATGGAGGAAAAACACAAAAAATCGCAGTCAGTATAGTCGTTCTCTGGGTCAAAATGTTAACCCGTGACTTCTCGAATATGGAGGAAGGCTAACCTCCCAATCACGATATTCAGCCGTGAAAATATAATAAATCACCAGTCTTCCTGACTTGCCCATGCTTTTGCCAATCTGTTTCTGGTACTCATATTATCCTTGCATTCACTCTGACTGTGTCAGTAATCTGTTAGTTCACTAGTTTTATGGATTTTTATTTGTGCTGTAATGCATATGGTTGACTGTTGTATGGGTTAATTTCACATTAACTTTTCTTATACAGATCAACATGGTGAGGCCTGGTAAAACTATAGGAGACCCATATTCTTTTACCAATCTGTTGCAGTGAAGCATGAATTTATGGTGAGCACTGGTTTTTCTTACCTAGTAAGTTTAACTGTGTAATCTACACTTAACACTTACACAACACTACACTTAACATTGTATTCTGTAACTAATTTCATGAAGCAGTTTCCCATTTTGAGAAGCTTATAATCATGCAGTTGGTGATGAAATTCTCAACCTTATGGAACCCAAAGGTTCATTACTATGTTCAGTAGAGTCCACCATTGAACCTCATTCTATGAGAAATAGATTTAAGTCCACATCCTGACATCTCTTTCTTCAAGATTTTTGACCAAAATATCTGCTTTTCTGTCATTCTGCATGTAGTTATGTGCCTCACCCATCCTTTGTGATTTACTCTCATTATGCAGTATTCTCTTCAGCTTCCATTTCTTCCCATTGGGTGACAGCCCAAGTTCATTCACACTCATACAAAACAATGGCTAAAATTATAATTTTGTGTATTTTAATCCTGCAACATTGATAAACGTTCTATAAATGAAAACAGATTTTATCACATGGCATAAATGTATACTTACCAAACATACAGCTATGCAGCAAAACTGAAACCTTTCTTGAGGTTTTGGTTTACTGATGAAAATCTATGAGGCAGACTGGTTTCATTTAAGTTGTGGGAACATCCCACATTATCACGCATTTCTGCAACGCTCGCTCTTCACATCACTTTTCACCATCACGCACACTAACCAATCAGATTGCTTGAAACGTTCGCATTTATACTGCGCTCGCTGCTAGCCCGCGTCTACATCATTACGCGCGCTAGCCAATCAATTCTTCCTCCTAAATTTCGAGTTTCGCTCCGCCCACCGAGCAGTGTATAAAAAGGAGCAGCTTCGAACAGCCAACATCAGTTGACTTCAGTCTACAATCAAGCCACACCAAGCAACAACAGTCAGCAGGCTTCGTCGCCAGCGCTCGGTCTTCGGAGGCATCGGCAGGCTGCGCCAGGCACGACTGCCTCGGCTCTCCGGCTCTCACAACCCGACTCACTGGGGCACCTCGCCTGGACTCGCCGGTGGTCGTGTTACTGTCCGACCCACTGGGCATCTGGCATAGCCACTGCCTCATGACTCCTACGACCGCGCTCAACGACTAGCCTTTCACCAGCAGCCGCCGTGCTGCGATCAAGCAACCTCCAACTCACGCTGCCGCACGGCAACCAAACAACCTCCAGCCACGGCCGCACTGCAGCCAGGCCACTCACCGCAACTAGCCTCTCTCCTTACCGGCGTGCGCTGCGCTACCTCTCCGATCAAACATCTCAGCAACCACGGTTCTTTTCAGGACCAACAAACTGTTCTGAAGAAGTGGGTTGTCATCGGAGTCATGACAAAACTCCACATTAAGAGCCCCACAAAGTCATTACTTCTAAGTATTATAATTTATTTAATGTTCTGAGTTATTACTCATTTGTTAGAAAATGTTTTCAAGTAACCACAGCATGTGATATTTATTTTAATATTTCCGGACAAGTTCATATATAAAATACACATTTGGTATTTACGTAAAAACTGTCTCATTCTTTGGTTATAATTCCATCAACATAATAATTAACTGGTCATTGAAAAGTAATTAAAATAGTTATAACTGAAACCTGAAACACACACTTTTCTTTGATGAGTCATCTGGTATCAATAAGTGGAGCAAGGGAGAACAAATCACAAGCTGCAAATATTGAAAATTATGATGGCACTATTATACATGGAACCACATACAAGTTTTGTTCTTTTGGAAGAAACACTAGACTTTCTCTTGAATTTAAGAACAAACATGTTTGTACTATGTACTATGGAAGAAATAACTGAAGTAGTTTTTTAGTGGTGACACTGAAATTCAAAATCAGCAAATTTCTTTAATTAGAAACTGCAAAGTAAAATCTGTCAACTTGAATCTGTTGATGGATTAAACAGAAAATGTTGTGGGTGAACATAATTTTTTTTAACAAGCTTTTCCACAAAGAGAAGTAATTTTCTAAAACAAAGCTAAAAAATAAGGATTTTCCATAGCCATTTCCTCTTTCACTTTTATAGCTTGCATTTGGTCATGATTGTGAGCATACATGAACATACTCATGTCAGGTTGTGGGCAGAAAAAGCATAGCTGTAGTGTCATCTGTCCACTTCTCACACATAACGACAGTAGCATGACTAAGTGGTGTGTCTATCCTAAGAGATATCTTGCAAGGGAAGCAGTAGGAGCAGAGACTGGTGGTTAAGGGATTTCATATTAAAACACAGATTTGAGTGAATTGTGTTATCTTATCAAGCTGTAAGAACTATTAACATGGTTTGAACATACAGTGAAAATGTCTTCGGTTCAAATTATCAAACGTTCTTTGTGTGCAAGAATATGTTTACAGTATCAGTATAATACAATTTTCTGCTCACAAATGGCCTTAAAAACTGTAGCATATCTTATATATCAGCGTAGTTTAGGGAAAAAGTCTTAATTTCCCCTTTCTATATCATTACAGGGCCATGCCATAGCTTAGGTAGGCACTCTATTGCAGCAGTTCTGGTTCAATCCCACGTCATTTCATGTGGGATTTGTGATCGACAGAGTGACACTGGGACAAGTTTTCTCAAAGTACTTTGGTTCCTCTTTCAATTCTATTTCCATGAACTGTTCTACATTTATTAATTGTACTATTATATACATTATATAGTCTCAATACTGATAATATTGTGGAATAACCAACTTGAAAAAAGCACAATATGCATCTTTTACACTGGGAAATATGGTATATTGCAATTTACAGATTTATAAAATGAATCTGAATAAACTTAAAGAGCATTGGCAGGGGTTTATTTGCTGTTTCAAAATATTTTTTTACTGTGGTCACAAACCTTAATAGTCAGACATCTGTAAAAAGGCATTTCAGTCTGAAATGAAGGCACTATTATGCACAGATAACTAATAGATCTTCACTTTAAGTACTGCCCTTGAAAGAATATCTGCAAATGTAGCCTGTATCTTAAGGCAGAGAGTATGGTTATCTGCAGCACTGATCTTGCCATCGCTGTTTCCTCCAGTCATGGATGAGAGCACTAAACCATCTTGCCGGGCTGTGAGGGATGCCTCTGACATACATATACGTCCCAGCTGCATCAGTAGTGAAATCACATCATCTACAAGAGGAGGGAATGCTTCACAGATACGTACCAGTGCTGGTAAACATGGCCCAAACAGTTCTTGACGACTCCAGCTGGGCAGAACTGAAATTATAAAAAGGTATGGCACTCAAATATGCTGAAATTGGGCAAGGTGCAGAGTAGCACATATACATATGCCTACACACCACTCCACATTTGTAATGACAGGGAAAAATATGTGATACTGTATTTCAGATATTTGGATGTAAAAAAAATTGTCATAATTCTTTGTTTATTTCTTTCAAAACTTGTTGTAGCAAAATTTGTTGTCTGAGGCTTTAATATTATGTTTAATTATTTCTCANCAGATTTCTTATATTTTTCTTCTACCCTGAAGATGGAGGCGATACGTTCCTCCGAAACGTCGGTTAACACCACATATACACGGTGCCAAATCCCAGAAGACTGCTTTCTTCATTTCTCACATTTGTTCATTCTGACAACTCTGAAACAGGAAGTATGAATTGTATAGCAGTCAGGAAGAAGTACTGAGTATCATGAACCTCAGACATTCGCCAAAACTAAATTCATGGAACACATTATAAATGTTGAGTTCTTAGAGGCCTCACAGCAAATGGAGACTGCACAGACAGCTTCATGAAGGAACTTACCACCAAGTAGTGTAGACAGAGTGTTGATGGCGAGACGAGCAACACTCAGAGATTTGGGAAGCGCATACTGCACTGCAAGATGAGACACCAGATCCATGGCAAATACTTGCTTCTCCAGTGATGGCTGGCTCAGCAACTCAGGAATGAAGTCCAGACAAATATGCATAGACGGAATGCCTGGAGCTGTTATAGGGAGCAGTTCTTGAGGATAGCCCTGCAATAACACACTCTGATTTCCAACTTGGTACTCAGTCATATACATTTCACAACAGAGAATTTCATTGATTTATTATGACACAACCTTCTTGACACTTGTATTAAAAAATTTGATAATTTGGGAGACTGATGTGTTCCAACGTTCATGTAGATGACTTTACCTTCTTTTTCTTTGGATGTTTCCACTTTTATGTGGGTTGTCAGTTGTTAGCTGATTATTTAATGAATGCTGTCAGTATCAAGCTCATATAGCATTGGATAACAGAATGATGAATGAATGTTGAGCAGTTGGTGGAATGGGAACTGGGAACAGAAGCAGAATTTCTCAAAAACTTACTCCAGTGCCACTTAGTCCACCAAAAATCCCAGATTAACTGAACTTGTGATGGAACCCAGGCTACCACGGTGGGTTACTCATTTGATCAATGTCATGGCCAGGTTGTCTGTCTTTTCACATCTTCCATGTATGCTAAATGCCCTTCCCATCCCATCCTTCATTTGTAACGTTTGGTTAAGAGCATAAATTATGAAGCTTCTCAGTGTATTTTTCCGCAGACTCTTGTCACTCTCTTCAGCACCATGTTATCATACACACAAAACATTTATTATAGTTTTGTACACCAATATGTAAAATATTCCTTACCATATTTTTATGCGTACTGATTATACAGGATGTATCAAAACTCGATGACAAAACTTCAGGATCGGACTCCTCATATAGAGAGAAGAAAAAAAGTGTATGAGAACATGGTTCCGCAAATGCATAATTACAGAGTTATCCGACCTTTTAGTAATGTTAGTGCAATCCGACACTCCCAACACTGTTGCACTGTTACACTGAATTTGTCTGTAACGCCAGCTGGAACACTCTGGTCACATATCAGAGGAGATGTTCAAAGTGACCTCCTGCCTCAATACAGGCCTCCGCTCGTCATCGCATTGAGTGCTGCACATGATCAAAAATGCCCGGTGTAGTGCATACTGTCTGACAGGGTGTCACAATGCGCGCATGGAGAGTTGGTACATCAGCAACAGCAGTCGAATGCACGACAGACTTTTAAGTGTCCCCACAGGTAAAAGTCCAGGGGGTTTAATTCAGGAGAGTGTGGTGGCCAAGCAACCAGTCCACTTCTACCTATCCAGCGCCCAGGATAATGTACATTAAGGTGCCTGTGGGCAAACAGACTGAAATGTGTGGGAGCACCATCATGAAGTACAGCTATCGACGGGATGCTAGTGGCATGACTTCCAAGTAATCAGGCAATGTAGTATGCAAGAAATCTGTGTAGTTCCGTCCATTAAGCTTGTCCAGAAGAACGTAGGGTTCAAACAATGCCTGCCCAGATGTTAGTGGTGAACCTCTGTTGATGAGACGATTGGATAGTTGCACAAGGATTTGTGTCCGCCCACACGTGCTGATTATTAAAATTTTGGATTCCGTCCCTTGCAAATGTCGCCTCAGCCGTGAACAACACAACAGCTGTGAAGTTAGGCATCGCACCACACTGTTGCAAGAATCACCAGCAGAACGTTACTCTTGTACAATCCACAGGAGACAAGGCTTGTACACGCTGTAGATGATATGGATACAGGAGCTGTTCTTGTAGCAGTCTCCAGATCATGTGTGTGATATTCTTCTGTAGGCCTAACTGCCTTTGCTGAATCCAGGACTCTGATCCACAGCGTTGGGTACATCTTCCTCGTCCTCAGGGACTGTACTTCTTGGCCATCCCCATGCCTGGTGGACGTATGAAACTCCTGTGTTCGCATAGGCAGTGATGAATTCCTTCAAATGTCTTTTGGTCTGGCAATCTGCGCATTGGGTAGCATTCCTGAAACAAGCGATGCACCTCCGAAGCATTACCATCAGCCAAACCACACATGTAATGCATGCTCATGAGTTCTTCGTTTGTGTACATTATGTATCACTTCAAAGCAGACTGCACACAACACTTAATAATCACAGATAACAGGTGTCATACACATCTTTCGGATACGGCTATAACTACTTAACTGGAGATGACAGGATATCACCCGCGCATCCTAGAGGTATTCAGGCCCACATCAAATTGATTCGCAACATGATTACTTGTGTAACAATTGTAACCGGTGTCTCACATTTTTATTCCAGCAAACAGGATGTGTCTGCGTGCACTCCGTAAATTACATGCTCAGATAACTCTGTAATTATGCATTTCCAGACCCATGTTGTCATACACTTTTTTCTTCTTTCTATATGAGGAGTCCGTTCCTGAAGTTTTGCCGTTGAGTTTTGATACATTCTGTATATTGTTTTTCATATCTGAAGAAATACGAAGGGCGTTCTGTAAATAATGCCTCCTATTTTTTGTGTTAATATGTAACGTCTGAGATGGATGTTGGTGGTGGTGTAGTAAAGGTTGAACCTTCCCGCCAATGTACTGTTAGTTTGGTTGTTGTGCGACAGATAGCGACAGCAGAGCAGTCTACGAAAATGGTGTCTGACATAGAAGTGCGCATGAAACAGAGATTTGTTATTGAATTTCTCACAGTCCATGGAGTGGCAACATCCGGATTCCCCAAGAAAAAAGAAGTTCAAGACAAAGTCATTGGCAGGGAAAGTGATGTGCATGGTCTTTTGGGATAGGCGGGGTGTGATTTTCTTGGATTTCCTGGAGCCTGGTGAGACTGTCAATTCTGAACGCTACAAGACGACGCTGACTAAGCTGAAGCCTGCATTTCCCGAGTCAGGCCAGAGAAGCAGACAACCTTTCGCTTGCAGCACGATAACGCTAGACCCCATACCAGTTTGGCGACCACCGCGCACATTGCAAAGTTTGGCTGGACTGTCCTACCACATCCACCTTACAGCCCCGAATTAGCACCTTCAGACTTCCATCTCTTTGGGCCTATGAAAGATGGACTACATGGGCAACATTTTCCAGACAATGATGCTGTCATTGCAGCTGTAAGAAAGTGGCTAGCCTCTGCTGGTGCAGACTTTTACAGGCGCAGCATACAGGCTCTTGTTCATCGCTGGCAAAAGTGCATAATGAATGGTGGTGATTATGTGGAAAAATAACTGTAAGTAGCTGAAATCTTGCTCTATTTAACTGCATTATTATGCTTTCTGTATCTGTTGTAGTTTTCTTTAAAAAAAATAGGAGGCATTATATATGGAACGCTCCTTGTATCTATGTGAACTTCTTACCTGGAAGTGAACCAGTTTTGCCAGTGAAGTATCTGCAATGAACACCTGATGCAGGAATGAGCACACAAGGCTGCGCACTTCACGCAAAGCCCATAACTGCCCTGGTTTCTTCTGTATAAGCAAATATATCAATATATTAATGGATTCTGTGTATTCAGAGTGAAGGACAGTACCTCAATCAGTATTACTGTTTTGTTAACACAAATTAAATTCCCTAATTCTTTTATCTCAGCTCATAAAATGAAATGAGGAAAAGCTCCATATATACCCTGTCTTCTTCAGTCTCAAGACATGCCTCCAACAGTATCTGTACAGCCACACTTTCCTGTGTAGCCACTAGAGCCACACGCAGTTCTTCTCTCTCTGCCTCATTAGTAAGCTGACCAGTACGCTCCATTAGAGGGCAATCTTGCAAATGGCGTGACAGTTGACTGCGTGATGCAGCCAAGGATGCTTCTAGCACACGCAGTACAACACTTAATGCAGCTGCACACCTGCCATAACAATAAGTAAAAGAAAAGAACTGTTAAATACTCTTCTGTTCCATATCCTGTATCCTAACAGTGAGCTTGACACATAGGCACAGTGGAAAGCCAGAAGCATAGCCAATGATTCTTGACTCACCACCATTTTCCAGGCAGATTTAGCCCAGTGGTCATATATGATTGAAATTAAGATACAACAAATTAAGCCAATGGTTTCTGAAGTGTAGGATGGCAATAGCTTCACTCCCATTGTAACACGTGTTCTCTCGTCAGTGAAAAGGTGACGCGAGATATTTTCAAAAATGCATTTGGGTCTTCGTGTAAGACATCTGTTAATTCTGTGATTTTAACAAGAACTGAAATATGGCAACAGACCATTATTTCACACAGTTCTGATTACCATAAGTAAAAAGTAAAAGTAAAGTTGTACCTGTCTTGAAGATATATACCAGTGTAGAGGCAAAGCTCCACACATTCTTAACCTGAAGACTAGAAGGAAATGAGTGACCCCTTTCACACTGTAGTCAATCACTTTAGCTTGAGGGAAATAGCTGTGTGTATCCTTTGGATATGAGGCTGGGTGGGTTCCAGAACTGGTTTGACAGTGATGAAGAGAAAAGTTTATGGCCTTATCAGAAATCGAACTCAGGTCACTTTGCTGACTAGCTTGTTACATAGACTAAGAGTACCACATGCTCTATGTGCAAGCTGATTACACTGATATTCTCCTTTAATACAAAGAAAGAGACTAACCTGAACACTCGAGTGTCACATCGCAGCACCTGAAGAGGATCCAGTACAATATTTTCCTGTGTAAGGAACACGTTCTTGACAGCAGCTGACTCATATAGCAAGGCATTAATGGACATAACCCACAGACAGCGAGGTAACACTGTATTCAGTCGCAGCCACACCTGTTTGTATAGCTCTGCAAAATGATCCATATTCATTTTGAATTGTTTCATTTTGGTCCGTTACACTATCAATCACAAAGTTAATAGAAAGTCTGTCGAGTGTAACAATTTGTAGGTCACTTTTTATTCTTATTTCTGCCTTACATGTTTCGGTTTGACACAACCCTCATCAGAGGCACTTGCTACAATTATGGAAACACTGTCGCTGTTTTTTTATGTTCACAATTATGTTTGTCGTGTGGACGCTGCTACGATATGTTGACGTGTAAAAGCACAAAACATGCTAAGATAGTTGAGTACACTCTCAAGTTCTCACTTTTCATCCGAACCTATTTTTTAAGTTAAAACGCTAAAATGTTAAAATATTTGATATAAATGCTGAACTCCTCCTTGTCAAAGTATTGTTGGACTATAACAATGGAAACGGTGTTTTCTATGTGGTTCGTGGTGAAGTGTAACAAGCAGGGTCAATCAAGTTCTGGAGTAGGAGTTATCAGCAGTTCAGTTGAGTGAAGTGATGTGAAGTATCTGTTTGGTGAGAGGGTTCAGCTTAAAGTCAGCCTGTGAAGATAAGACTAGGAGGTTGGTGTGAAATGGCTGCCAGCCTTGGGACCCAGTTGAGTTGTCAGTTGACAAGAGTTCTCCATGGGCAGCTGTGACAAGAGGACCTAAGTGCAAGAAGTTGAAGAACCTCCCTCAGTAGAAGCTGTTGCCAGGAAACAGCTAGTGGAGACTATAATAGACTGAGGACACTAGTCTGTGTGTCAGTAATCTGTAAAGTGTAATTCTGAGTAGTGTATACAAGTGGTCAATAAATCCATTCACCAATCCATATCCTATCAATAGTCACACACCCCAAAAAATGTAACAATACTGAGCTAATAAGGCCTTATTTTATTACTTAATAATTCTTTGTTGTTTTTAAAGAGGAAAAGGCCTCCATTTCTCTTTCGGAATGATACACAGTAATAAATTTGCCACTGGGAAGAGGGATCATCAATGTCCCAGGTCATCTTGTAGTCTAGAAAACATGGTACATGATAATAGCCCACTTGTTTAATTTTGCAATGAATGTGTAGGAAAACTGATCCTTCAGTTTCCATTTGGCACTAAAGAAACTAAAGCAGGGTGTGCTGTTTTTCTTGTGTCTGAACTTTTATCCACATTGACAGAGAAGGCTTTAACAGAATGACCATTTAAAAATTTTTACACACACACATATATATGAAATGTTTTCTGAAGGAAACTATTCCATGTTCAAGGGCCAAACATGCTACCCATGCACCACATGTTGAACATGCCAGAAAATATTCTCTAGAAATAAATACCTTGTATGTAGCGAGGCACTTTGTCATCAAGCATAGATTTGAAGAATTTTATAATTGTTTCAGCATATGGCCATATGTCAGTTGCAGGCATCGACAGGAGCTGACGCAAAAGACGTCCTGTTCTTAACGGACATGACTGGATATGACTGAATGCTACAAGAAAATGTAACATAATATGTACTTAAAAAGTCTTTAGTAAGAAATTTGGTAAGCTGTAAAAATAATACTTCTCTGTAATCACCCATTTTCCACTTATTTGGTTTTTTTTGGGTCCAAATATTTTCCACAGCACTTTGTTTTTAAACATTTGCAAATTATGTCTTCCCATTATGTAAAAGGCCACATTTTGATATATATACAGATCTGAAAATATCGATGGAAATCAAAATTTCCATCACTGTGAAGTCTGATAGGTATGCTTTATAACACAGCACCATATCATGCAAGTTATGAAATAAAAATTCACAAAGAATCATGTCTGATCCTTACTGCGTAAGGGACAGTAACACATAGAAATCATATTTTCACGTAATTACATAAGATTCAAGGTACACTAAAATCAAACCAATACGAATGTTAATGTCTATTTTAATACTATAATCATTATTTTAAGAATGGATGAGGGGAACCATAACACAGTTTCTTACAAACATTGGGTTTTTAAAAGTTAGCCTTGATCATCCCAGGTTATACAGTCTGTAATAATACGTACGGAAATACGTAATGCATAAAGAAGGTGCTCAGTGATAAGAACAATCAGTACTTCATTACTTTTCCAAACATCATATACGTAACAGAAATTTGTCTTAGCATGGCTAGGTAACAAAAATAACCACTGTACCAGCAACCTCAGTGGCCTCCGTAACGTTCTCACCTCATGACTCAAGGTAAGTGGGTTCAAACCCGGTGGAGGTCGTGGAATTTGTAAGGGCGGAAAAATTCAGGGAAAAAGTCCTCCAGGAGGGACTTTAAGCCATGTGTCCCATGTTGTAGATTTATGGCACATAAAAGATCCTCATGTCTCTAGGAGACCTCTGAGCAAAATTAGGCAAAGTTTTCCGCCCAAGTAGTTTCCAATTCTTCCGGTAGATGGGGAAGTATCGGGGACCACTGGCAGAACAGGGCTGATAGCGAGCACCAGTACTGGAAGGGCATGGTGACTGGTAGAATAATTAAAGGGGGACGCACTATAGATTAACAACTTGTCGCAGTGCATGGGGAAACCCACCCCTCCAAAATAATAATAAATAATAACCAGCAACCTCAAAACCAGGAACATTATTACCTTCTATGATGGCTTCTTCACTGACAGGTGCTTGTTCATGTTGGCTGCCCATCTCCATCACCATCCCCTCTTCCAGCCAATCATCAACTAGCGAAAGATGAGGGAAATGCATTGCAAGCAATCGAAGCAGTGGTGAGAACAATCCTGCAACATTATTTTACACCTATGAATCTCGTTTAATGTTAGGAAATTTAAAATATATATTATATGAAGTGCAATATGGTAACTACAGTAACTTTCTTGAAGTTATCAATAGAAAGCCATGTGCTCTGCAGCAGAAAATGGAAAACAGATAAAATGAAAAGAAACACTGAGCAAGACATGGCAACGCTACCACAAAGCATAATGTTTCTTTTTAATAAAACATGGTTTCAAACCACTGACATATGATTAACATAGTTATAAATATGACAAAAAAAAAAAAGGGGGTTGAAATTCAGGTAATGTCTGCTACCAATCAGTTCAGAACCTTTTGTCTTCTCGTCTGCTGTCTATAAATATAAAAATTAGAATTCACAAAACTAATTTTGCTTGTGGTTCTGTATGGGTGTGAAACTTGGTCTCTGACATTAACCCTTGACATACGGACTTTTAAATTGCCGGGAGCCCTCTGTGGCCAGTATTTAAATCACCCTAATTAATTAACATTGCACACTTTCAGAAAAAAATACATATTTTCTGTTCTATGCAACATAGAAATGAACTAAAAACAACCTGAAAGACAATAAAATTTTCTACATATACACAAAAGAGCAATGTTTACGAATGTGATTATTTTCTCATGAAATGCAAAACAGAAGAATCTTCATTTAATGTGTTATGAAATTCCAAAGGACTTGCCCGTTGTTTTTTCTTCAACCTTAAATCATGGTGATATTGTAAATATAGTCACACTATTCATTCATTCATTCATCAGTAATCTGTCAAGACGACAGGTCCACAGTCTCTTCCAAAACAGTTCCACCACTTGATGCGATCTAGAGCTTTCTCCTTCAAATGAGAATATCCTCTTCTGTCCCCAAGGTCATCCAGCATCTTCTTACGTCTTCTTCCTCGTCTTCTGATCACTTCTATCTGCCCCTCTATCTTTCCTTCAATAACTTCTTTTAGAGGGCAGTTATCGCATAAGGTATGACCAATCCAATTAGCCTTCCGTTTTCTTATTTCGTATAGGATATTCCCAAGGACTTTACAGAAGTTACAATGATTGCCTTAAAGAAAAAGACAAAAGCTACAAAATGCAGCGACCATCGCACAATAAGCCTTACTGCACATACAGCAAAGATAATAGCAAAGATACTTAAAAGAAGAATTGAAAGGAAAATAGAGGATGTACTTGGAGAAGATCA